>NW_028270141.1:103978083-103993083 GCF_037043375.1 Chiloscyllium plagiosum
GGAAGACTGGTTAGCAAGATCAGATCTCATGGAATATATGGAGAACTAGTCATTTGGATACAGAACTGGCTCAAAGCAAGAAGACAGAGGGTGGTGGTGGAGGGTTGGTTTTCAGACTGGAGGCCTGTAACCAGTGGTGTACCTCAAAGATCGGTGCTGGGTCCTCTACTTTTCGTCATTTTAATATAAATGATTTGGATATGAACATACAAGATACAGTTAGTATGTTTGCAGATGACACCAAAATTGGAAGTGTAGTTGACAGTGAAGAAAGTTACCTCAGATTACAATGGAATCTTGATCACCTGGGCCAATGGGCTGAGGAGTGGCAGATGGAGTTTAATTTGGATAAATGCAAGGTGCTCCATTTGGGAAAGCAAGTCAGAGCAGGACTTACACATTTAATCGTAAGGTCCTTGGGAGCCTTGCTGAACAAGGAGACCTTGGAGTACCAGTTCATATCTTATCTACGTATGGACTGAAGCTAATGAAGAAGGAATTTGGTATGCTTTCCTTTATTGGTCAGAGTATTGAGTACAGGAGTTGGGAGGTCGTGTTGCGGCTGTACAGGAAGTTGGTTAGGCTACTTTTGGAATATTGCGTGCAACTCTGGTCTCCTTTCTATCGGAAAGATATTGTGAAACTTGAAAGGGTTCAGAAAAGATTTACAAGGATGTTGCCAGGGTTGGAGGATTTGAGCTATAGGGAGAGGCTGAACAGGCTGGGGCTGTTTTCCCTGGAGCGTCGGAGGCTGAGGAGGTGACCTTATGGAGGTTTATAAAATCATGAAGGGCATGGATAGGATAAATAGACAAAGTCTTTTCCCTGGGGTTGGGGAGTCCAGAGCTAGAGGGCATAGGTTCAGGGTGAGAGGGGAAAGATATAAAAGGAACCTAAGGGCCAACTTTTTCACACGGTGGTGCATGTATGTATTGAGCTGCCAGAGGAAGTGGTGGTGGCTGGTACAGTTGCAACATTTAAAAGGCACCTGGGTGGTTAGATGAATAGGAAGGGTTTAGAGGGATATGGATCAGGTGCTGGCAAATGAGACTAGATTAGTTTAGGCTATCTGGTCGACATGGACGAGTTGGACCGATGGGTCTGTTTCCGTGTTTTACATCTCTATAACTCTATGACTCTATAACAGTCACATATTTTCAAAGTGGATAATGAGTATAGAGAAGGTCATTGTTCGCCATGCTGTTCCTGCCCTTGCCCTTTGACGTAGCTATGGCTTTGGCAGTGCTGTCCAAATAGAGGAAATGAATGCAATTGTTGCAGGATAGTCATTTCAGTCCTCGCCAACTTGCTGCAATGCATTTTGCAGGAGAATGCACCTGCCATTGGATACCATTCGGCCCAACCAGTCCACACCGACCCTCCGAAGAGTAATCCACCCAGACCCATTTCCCTCTGACTAGCGCACCCAGTACTACGGGCAATTTAGCATGGCCAATTCACCTGACCTGCACATCTTTGTGATTGTGGGAGGAAACCGGAGCACCCGGAGGAAACCCACACAGACACGGGGAGAATGTGCAAACTCCACACAGACAGTCGCCCGAGGCTGGAATCTAACCTGGGACCCTGGTGCTGTGAGGCAGCAATGCTAACCGCCGAGCTACCGTGCTGCCCTAAATGTAATGTGCAGCTCCAACAGCTTTATGGCAACCTTTGATTAGTTTGGAGGTGAATAACAACACAACAGCGTAGGATCAGGCCCTTCGGCCCACCAAGACTGTGCCAACACAATGCCTTTTGCCTCAGGGATATCCATATCCCTCTATTCCTTGCCTATTCATATTCAAGAGCCTCTTAAATATGCAATTGTATCTACCTCCACCACCTCTTCTGGTAACATATTCTAGCACATAGCACTTTCTGTTACTTGTAGCTTTTGCTGGTGCAGGGAAGATTCTGCTCAGTTGTGATTCCCACAAGATTTTGTTATGCACTGCTGTTCAACTCTTAATTAACCTGCAACAAACGCATTCATTTTTATTTGTTCTAGGTATGACTCCTTTCATTTAAAGAAGTAACAGACAAATTTTAGGTTACAGTTTGTGTTTCTATAACATTGTCAATGATGATTTGTTTTCATGCGCATAGTAATGTCTTTTTGAAATAGAAATGATGAAACAAAGCTGTTGTTCACTACCTTCTGGTCATCATCCTTTTAATTTCTTTCCCATTTTCATTATCACCTTCCTTGGCTTTTGCCACACGAAAACTTCAGTTTATTAATCCCTCCTGCTTTCCACCTTTTTTATTGCCGACCTTCCCTTTTTGTTCTGCCTCCCCCCTTCGACTTGCTTTAAAACCTCTTAATTTTCTATCTTCCTTCAGCTCTGATGAGAGCTTGATGACCTGAAAGGTTAACTTTATTTCTCTCTCTGCACATGTCGCATGACCCCCTGAGTATTTTTAGCATGGCCTGGTTTTATTTTTAAATTTTTTTTGTGTTGTTTATTGTGCAGAAGGATGTTTGTTTGATAAACTTTGTACTTTTATTACTCTGGACAGGGGTGGAACAGCAGATGAAGCTGCCAGCAGTGATCACCACATTGCAAAGTTTCATTGAAGGAGCTACCCTGGGAGAGTTTCATTTTCGCCTGTCCATGCTGTTAGCGTTTCACTGTCATGTTATAGCAGTGCCAGAACAGGAAGGAAAAGGTGATTCCTCATATTCTAAAATGTGTTGAATTTCTTTGAAAATGTCGAAGTTGAGTCTTAATTTTTTTTTATGATTTAAGAAACAATATGAGATTATTTCACATGACAGTATATAAGTTACTTTCCCAAACAGAAAATTACAAGTTCAGTTACAACTTGGATTTGAGTAGACAGTGCTTTGTGACCAAGTGCCCCTGCACTGTTGTAATATGTGGAACTCTTGGCGCAGAAACTGGAGGCTATTTGAGGCAACTGACCTGAAACTTGTTTGGACACAGTTCTTTTTTAAGGCGATGAAAATTGAGAGACTGAAGTTCAAGTGTGAAGACTTTTTGTTTTGTACCGATTGTGATGAGAAAGGGAGTGGGGGTTTGGGGTGGGGCTGGCACTGGCACTGGCACTGAAATGCACAGCAGACCAAAATTTCAAGAGCAGAAGAAAGACACTTAAGATGTAGAGCTGGAGTATATTGCAGACAAAATCCAGCAAGACTGTGAAAACCTAATTATTCTGGGAATCAAAAATAGAAATTGTTGGTAAAGCTGAGCTGGTCTGGCAGCATCTGTCGAGAGGAACCATCAGCGTTAACATTTCAGGTCAAGTGACTGCGTTCTGAGGAAGGATCACTCGACCTAAAACATTAACTCTGATTTCTTTCCACAGATACTGCCTGACCTGCTGAGCTTTTCCTGCAATTTCTACTTTTGCTTCTGATTTACAGCAGAAGGATCCTCAGATCCTTTCAAAGTCTATATGTTTTGGGATAGATAGCCACTGGATGTCTGGGTGAAATGGTGTAGAGGTTTTCTATAAAATGAAATGGTTTTAATATGAGCAGGACTTTGCCATGAGTTTTAATATAAACTTAGTTGGAATATCATTCAGTGCTTCCATGAAAGTGAGAATGAAGTTTGGAAATACTGGTAAATTTCCCCCGGTTGAATTGGCAGTTAAAGCATTTTGGTGTGTTGACTCATTGAATATCACATGTTTTATGAGCTATTGTGAAGCAGTGTCCAACAGTATGTTTGCAAATGTTCGTTTCTTTAAAAGTGGCTTTAGTCACATCTAAATGTGGATAAAGTAAAGAATGCTAACCAGAAAATTATTTTACAGATGACCTGTGCAGCTTACTCTGGAATTTGTACAACTATTACAATCAATTTTCAGAGAGTGTTCGAGTTAAAATAACTGAGCTCCGTCATCCAATAGAGAAAGAATTGAAGGTAACAATGAAAAAATATGGTAGTGCTCCATATGTAAGTGCTTATTTAAAGCAGATGGCCTTTTGGCTCAAATTGATGTGTACAATTGGAAAGTAACATGTTTCTAATCTCTGATTGCATTGCTTTACAGTTTTATCCTCATGCCTGAAGTATGTATTTATGCCAGAGTTTTGAGAAATTACTCTCAATTTTTTTTCCAGTTGTTTGCTTTTTGTTCAGCAACAGAGAAAGAAAATGCTGACCAAATGCTGGTAATGGCCAATAACCTGGGAGCAGGCGCTATCATCATTCCAGAATCCCATTTCTGTTTCTGCTATCCCATCAATCCTAGCTGGAAGGTGCATGATACCAACATGGTTCAGAATGGGGACTGATGGAGTTAAACTTGAACCTGTATCTGCCTCTCCCTAACGAGGAAATGTTGTGTTCAACTTTTCTCTTTACCTTTGGTGGGGTGCATAGGTGTTCATAGAATCCCTCCAGTGTGGAAACAGGCCCTTTGGCCCAGCAGGTCCGCACCGATCCTCCAAAGTGTAACCCACCCAGACCCATTTCCCTACCCTATCAACCTGTATTTACTCCTGACTAATGCACCTAACGTACACATCCCTGAACACTATGGGCAATTTAGCATGGCCGATTCATCTAACCTCTTTGGATTGTGGGAGGAAACCAGAGCACCTGGAGGAACCCCACGCAGAGATGGAGCCCCAGGCTGGAATCGAACAAGGGTCCCTGGCACTGAGGCAGCAGTGTTATCCACTGAGCCACTGTGTTACTACTGCTCAGTTACTAAAATGGTAATTTTATTTATGAAGTTGACAAATTATGTCAGTGAATGAAGGTTGATTCTTTGCATTGTATAGTGTTGGATGTCTTAGAGTGAGTATGTTATTTTTAAGTATCTAGTATATTTAACTTGCGTTGCAGTGATGGTGATTTGTAATTGGGCATTTATATGCTTTTTGGATGCCTCAAAATACTAAATTGCTTCTTCTCCCTTCTGAGATGGCTTGCTATCTGTCTAACTTGGACAATCATTTTTTCCCCTCTTTTGTGTTCTAAGTATTGAATTGGTCGTTAAATTTAGCCTCTGAGTTCCTGTAGTAATTCAGTTATGTCTACCTACAGGACTTTGTTAAGATTAGTCGATGGAATGATGTCAGTTTCTGGTCAGTGAAGCAGTCAGTAGAGAAAACGCACAGGTAATGTGAATAATCTTTTGTTTCATTTGTTCATGGGTCATGGGTGCTCCAAGCTGAGCCAGCATACTTTGCCCTTCCTTAATTGCATAGAGGGCATTTAAGCCAACCACATTGGCCTGATTCAGGAGTCAGATGTCATAGACCAGGTAACGATGGCAGATTTCTTTCCCTGAAGTGCATTGGTAATCCAGATGGGGAAATCTTCTGGAAAGAAAGAAAACTTTGGATCCTAAGGAGTGTGTCGTGATTCAAGAGAAAATCAGATCCATTCAGAGGACCCATTTGTGCATGCCACCACAAATCAAAAGTCCAGCAAAAACTGAATATTCAAATAGTTCTGAAGACCAGGCTCGTGACAAAAAAAAGGTGATGAACTGAAAATATAGTGAAAACCAGGTTGGCTGCTGATGTACAAGGAGTCCCTAATTTATGACTGTCAGACTTAGGAACACTCATGCTTACAAGTGCAATCCCATACAGGGGTGTAATTTTAAAAGTCTGACGTGTGAATGTTTCCTGTACTTGTGAACGGCTACTTTATTTTGTCCTGCATTGTGTTCTGCCTTGCATACAAATTGACTCATGAATGGATTCTAGAATAAAACCTGTTCACAACCTGGGTTACAACATAGAACAATACAGCACAGAACAGGCCCTTCGGCCCACGATGTTGTGCCGAACATTTGTCCTAGCTTAAGCACCCATCCATGTACCTATCCAATTGCCGCTTAAAGGTCACCAATGATTCTGACTCTGCCACTCCCACAGGCAGCGCATTCCATGCCCCCACCACTCTCTCGGTAAAGAACCTACTTCTGACATCCCCCCTATACCTTCCACCCTTCACCTTAAATTTATGTCCCCTTGTAACACTCTGTTGTACCCGGGGGAAAAAGTTTCTGACTGTCTACTCTATCTATTCCTCTGATCATCTTATAAACCTCTATCAAGTCACCCCTCATCCTTTGCCATTCCAATGAGAAAAGGCCTAGCACTCTCAACCTATCCTCGTACGACCTATTCTCCATTTCAGACAACATCCTGGTAAATCTTCTCTGCACCCTCTCCAAAGCTTCCACATCTTTCCTAAAGTGAGGCGACCAGAACTGCACACAGTACTCCAAATGTGGCCTAACCAAGGTCCTGTACAGCTGCAACATCACTTCACGACTCTTTGAATTCAATCCCTCTGCTTATGAACGCTAATACACCATAGGCCTTCTTACAAGCTCTATCCACCTGAGTGGCAACTTTCAAAGATCTATGAACATAGACCCCAAGATCCCTCTGTTCCTCCACCTGACTAAGAACCCTACCGTTAACCCTGTATTCAGCATTCTTATTTGTCCTTCCAAAATGGAAAACCTCACACTTGACAGGGTTGAACTCCATCTGCCACTCCTCAGCCCAGCTCTGCATCATATCTAAGTCCCTTTGCAGCCAACAACAGCCCTCCTCACTATCCACAACTCCACCAATCTTCGTATCGTCTGCAAATTTACTGACCCACCCTTCGACTCCCTCTTCCAAGTCATTAATAAAAATTACAAACAGCAGAGGACCCAGAACTGATCCCTGCGGAACTCCACTTGTAACTGGGCTCCAGGCTGAATATTTGCCATCTACCACCACTCTGACTTCGACCGGTTAGCCAGTTTTCTATCCAACTGGCCAAATTTCCCTCTATCCCATGCCTCCTGACTTTTCGCATGAGCCTACCATGGGGAACCTTATCAAATGCCTTACTAAAATCCATGTACACTACATCCACTGCTCTACCCTCATCCACATGCTTGGTCAAAAGCATGTTCTGCCTGTATGCATCATATTTCTAACATGCAATGAACCTCCTTATGTGATGGTACTGAAATCTGACTGGATTCAGTACATTCAACATATTTCTGTTGAAGTTGTTTCTGCCTGTGAGGCAGTTATAGTCTTTTAAGCTAATACAGTTAGTCCATTATTACCATATACTTGCAGAACATCCATGAAAGTCAAACGCTCAATTTTTTTATTGTCACTTCCTCAGTAGACCACTACGTGCGAAAGTTTTTTTATATAAAGGTGAAATACGTCATGCAGCTCAGTAATAGAGATCAGTTCCGTTGTGTAAAAAAGCACATGACTAAAGGGACTCTTGTGACACTCTGGTAGTGTTCAGATTGCTGGGCCAGGGCATCCACTTTTTCAGGTCAGTGTATCATAACCTGTCGGAACTGGTGAATTTCCATTTTAAAAAAGAAGTACATGACCTATAATCATCAGAGTTGACAACTCCACAACCTAGGAGTGTGGCCATTGGAGGAAAATAAGAATTTGCATTGTTCCACAACATAAAGCTATTAAATATGTCTTTTCTTCAGAAAACACCTGAGGGATGACCAAATGAAGATGAGTAAAGACAGGATAGGCAGAGAAAAAATGTTTGTGTGTGGGAGAATGCCAAACCAGGGCCATAAATATAACACAAAAACAGAATTTGCTGGTAACTCTCAGCAGGTCTGGTAACATCTGTGGGAAGGAAGAAAGCAGCAGATCTGTTAAGTTTCGCCAGCAATTTCTGTTTCAGATCTCCAGCATCCATGGTTCTTTGTTTCATTTTAGATCATTAAATGTAAGGTTATGAAGTTTAGGAGAAACTTGTATGTGAACAGTGATTACCGTTTAGTGCATGGTACCAAAAGGAATAGCTGGGGTAGATAGCATAGGTATGTTCAAAGGAAGGCTAAATTAACAGAAAAGATATAGAGGGATTGTTATGCTGAAGTTTGACAATGCAAAGCATAAACACTGACGTGGACCAGTTGAGCTCATCGTCCGGTTTCTGCGTTGTATGTTCTATATGATCTTGACTAATGATTTTTGGCATTCTGCTGTGGTATCCGGCAGCTACCACCATAACTGCTAAAGAAATAAAGCCCCATTATGGTACAGGTGGCAAAATATTTATTAGCACAATTCTCCGTCAGAGTTTCCACTCTCCAGCAACATTTAAAGGTCCTGTTTGTATCGGGAGGGAGTCTTCGGAGAGGAAAGTTGATGGTGTGAGCCTTCTCAGGTGGAAACTTGTGCAGGTCCTTCAGGTTGAATATAAAAATAAATGGCCAACTACTTCAAACAAATAGTTGAACATGAATGACAGAGAGAGGGCCATGTTCAAAATTTCACTGGTGAATGGGTTGTTGTAGTATCAAACTTTGTTTGAAATTGCATTTATATAAATGAAAGGGATATTATTCAAACTGGGCAAACTTAAGCCACTTTATGTAGCTTTATTCTACAAACTTTGATGTTTTTGCCTCATTACATTAAATCAAATTGAAAATTGTTATGTTTTAAATTTTGATGTACAATCAGTTTTGAAGAAGATTTCCTGATTTTTCTCTGTAGAAATGGGTAGAGAAAATGCCTCTTTGATTTCAGTTCTAAAGAGTCTGCCATAAATTTTTACGATTCTCTAGGTTTGGGACTCCCAGCAAAGAAGATCATCACATCCTTTAGTTTTATTTACCTAAACTTAGATGACCCTCGACTGCCTAAACCTGAGGGAATTCAAGTTGAAGTTATACATCTATTCCCATAATGCATACATTTAAGGCCTGATATTGTAGTTCAACACCAATCAGTTTGTAACTTACTTTGTGTATTCACAGAGCGCTGTTCAAGTTTATGAAGAAATTTGAAGCTGTACTCAACAATCCATGCTGTCCTGCATTAACAGAAATGAAAAGTTCTGGAAGCTTGGGTAATGATGACCAACAGAAACAAACCAAGCTGGAGAAGCTGAATTGTGTGCTCAGAAAGTTTTCTCGAGAGAAGTGTCATGTAACACAGGTACACATGTGGAAGTAGTTGCAGTAGCTTTTGTTGTACTATATATTGATCAACAATTCAGTACCAAGAAGCTATGACATAAATATTATTGAAAGTTGGCTTTTTATTGAAATGACATACAGTTCAAGAAATTGCAAGATTTTCAATCTTTGATTTGCAACAAATGTAAACTTTTTTTCCACTTGAACTCGTTACCTTTCTTAAATTTAAATGTAGAGTTTGTAGCCTATGTTGCTTAACAAAATTACAAATCTGTTACCTCCATGGTGCTTTTCATTTGCTCCTTTCAATTATTCCATGGATCACCTTAAAGAGACCAGTCCCAATGTAAGCTCTTGTCACTTTGAGTCTAAATGACTAGTTTTTAAGAAAGAGCATTGATTCAGCACTGGTGTGAAAGAATATTCTACTGCTAATGTATTGTCTTCTCCCATTTCAAAGCTGTGTGCAGCTCCCTAAAATGCCATCAACATTTGGTGAGCATTCCATGTTGTGTTTTATGAAGAAATACTGATTTATCCCCATCAGAGTCTTCCCTTAAATGCATTCCAGAGGTCTCAGATCTTGCTAGTCCATTTTTAATTTCTTCCCCCCCCCCATTGTGTTGAAGTGTACAAGTTTTTTGTTGGGATTTGAGGGTATGAACACAAGTCTTGCTGCCTATATTATTTGTCTGAGATGTTATTACAGACCTTCAGATGTAATAAATGCCTGTGGCATATCTGTAGCTCCCCACCCCCATTCCATATGAGGATAATTTCCTCTAGTCCAGTAGTTTCCATTGGTGTTGTGTCTGCTTTTGCTACCTGAAAGTTGGTGGCAATGCTATGGCCTATATATTCTTTCACTCTGCTTTCTTCTTTTAATGAAAATATTAAGTTGTTTGTAAGTTTGTTGGTTTGCAATAGCACAAGAATTTAAATGACTGAAACTTTGATGCACAGCATGAGATGCTGTCACAATAAGACCACCTTGCTATTAAAGCAGTGAGTATGTAGGATTTATATTTGGTCGTTGTATGGAATTCTGAAGCTGGATTTTGAAACGCTGTTTAATGGTCCTCCTTATTACTAACGCAGCTACAGTTAAACGTGTCTGTGAGAGCTAGAAACTGTAGCATATGTAACACTCTTTTCTCTTCTGGGGGCAAAAGTAAGCAACAGTCCAGTTCTTTATTCAGTCAGTGCGTTATTTAAATTTTTACAGTAAGTTTTCACAATTTTTAACCATCATCACATGCAGTTGCAGGTATTTTCTCCTGACATTGGAAAAGATGACGCTTCAGGCGAAGGGAGTTCTCTTCAGAGCCGTCTCCCAGCACTTGGTAAACGGATGAGGAAAATGTGCCTGAAGCTTATGATGACAAATTCTCTTCCCAGTTTTGTAGAAAACCTGGATCAATTTACAGGTATCCAAAGGATATGCAGATAAGGTTCCCAGCATTTAGTGAACGTGAATTCACTTTAGTCTGAATATAGTTCTAATGTAAACACCCAATAATAAAAAGAAACAAATGTTTAGTTGTTGAAACTTGTTTTTAAGAAGGAAAAAAGGCATTGAATAAGGAAATGATAAGGCACAAAACCGAGCAGTGATTGTAATGTAGAGGAAATGGCTTCCAGGGGGTTATGTGTCTTTAATTTTATTATGATTTTATATCCACCTCCACTTCAGTGGAATCAAAGTGCAGGGAAGAACCAAATTTTTCAGAAACATGAGTAAATGTTTGATCTGCGAAAGTTTCTGAAGAGAGTTGGTACCAACATATGTAACAGCACAGTAATGCTTTAGCCTTTTGATAATTTCATGAATATGCCAAACTCAGACATCTTAATCTATGGATCTCTGTCCTGTCGTCTTTTAAGTACCACACATTTCCCAAATAAAGCAGGTTAAGGTGGATGCTAAAAATCTGAAATCAAAATACAAAGCAATTTTGCCAGCATTGAACAGGTCAGGCAGCATCAAGTGACAATATTAAAATATCAGGATCACTTCCTTCTGAGGAGGGTAGCAAGAGCCTAGAGGCTTTGCTGCTCCACACACCATCTCAAGAAAGTGTCCAGTCAGACTTGATTTTTGTCATTGCTTTCCCCCCTCTTCACCTTGGCCAAGACAGGTGCAGGATGTAGAGGGCACTGGCTCTGCCTGAAGCAATTGCAGCCAATCACTGAGA
Organism: Chiloscyllium plagiosum; assembly: GCF_037043375.1. NCBI lineage: Eukaryota > Metazoa > Chordata > Chondrichthyes > Orectolobiformes > Hemiscylliidae > Chiloscyllium > Chiloscyllium plagiosum. Next base: position 103,989,201 of record NW_028270141.1, read on the forward strand.
CAGGATGTTTAACAGGTCCACCTGAGTTCATTGGGACTTTGTCTCAGTTGTGTCCTTAAATTTTAGGTCCTCTGTCTCTCGCCTCATATTTCCTCCGTACCACTTGACAAACCAAGCCTCCAACCCTCATTCTTTCACCCTTACACCTATATTCTGACTCACCCTTACACCTATATTCTGACTCACCCAATATTCATAGGAGTCATGTTCAGATGAAATTTAATAAAGGCCAAAATATCAATTTGCAGCCTTTACTAAATATATTTTTAAAGTCTCATTTGTGAAAGCCTAAACTCTTAAATCCTCTCAAGTATATAATTCTTCTTCAAAGTTTGTGCGAAGATTTGTAGCTCGGGTGCTCGTTGTTGTGGTTCTGTTCGCCGAGCTGGAAGTTTTTGTTGCAAACGTTTCGTCCCCTGGCTAGGCGACATCATCAGTGCTTGGGAGCCTCCTGCGAAGCACTTCTTTGATGTTTCCTCTGGTGTTTATAGTGGTCTGTCCCTGCCGCTTCCGGTTGTCAGTTTCAGCTGTCCGCTGTAGTGGTTGGTATATTGGGTCCAGGTCGATGTGTTTGTTGATGGAGTTTGTAGATGAATTCCTAGAGGCATGGCATTCATCCACAAACTCCATCAACAAACACATCGACCTGGACCCAATATACCAACCACTACAGCGGACAGCTGAAACTGACAACCGGAAGCGGCAGGGACAGACCACTATAAACACCGGAGGAAACATCAAAGAAGTGCTTCGCAGGAGGCTCCCAAGCACTGATGATGTCGCCTAGCCAGGGGACGAAACGTTTGCAACAAAAACTTCCAGCTCGGCGAACAGAACCACAACATATAATTCTTCTGTTAAAAAGACAGGATTTTTTTTTATTCATAACCCTAAAACAGCTCATCCTTTAAATACCTCCAAGTGTCCCATTAAACTACAAACCTAGTTCCCCACTCCTGTGGAAAGCAGCCAAACATTAGTAATAATATAACCATAACCCCTGGATAAATGTCACCGAATAGCTTTTGCAAGAGTAGAGATTTTTCAACTTTCTCTAACATAGGCAATCTTTTTCTCTCCATTTGTGAAAGTGGTTTGGATGAAAATAACTTCTGAGCTTGAGAATTCCACAGACCTCGTTTGCCTTTCACAAGCATCTGTGACTACTTTAAAATTCTGTGGTCCCTAAATGCAGGTCCAGGCCCTTGCTATAGTGAAATTGGGGTCATAGAGATGTACAGCACGGAAACAAACCCTTCAGTCCAACCCGTCCATGCCGACCAGATATCCCAACCCAATCTAGTCCCACCTGCCAGCATCCAGCCCATATCCCTCTAAACCCTTCCTATTCACTTACCCATCCAGATGCCTTTAAAATGTTGTAATTGTACCAGCCTCCACCACTTCGTCTGGCAGCCCATTCCACACATGTACCACCCTCTGCATGAAAACGTTGCCCCTTAGGTCTCTTTTAAATATCTTGCCCCTTTCACCCTAAACCTATGCCCTCTAGTTCTGGACTCGCTCCTCAGGGAAAAGACTTTGCCTATTTACCCTATCCATGCCCCTCATGATTTTATAAACCTCTAGAAGGTCACTCCTCCGCCTCTGACGCTCCAGGGAAAACAGCCCCAGCCTGTTCAGCCTCTCCCTATAGCTCAAATCCTCCAACCCTGGCAACATCCTTGTAAATCTTTTCTGAACCCTTTCAAGTTTCACAACATCTTTCCGATAGGCAGGAGACCAGAATTGCATGCAGTATTCCAAAAGTGGCTTAACCAATGTCCTGTACAGCCACAACATGACCTCTCAACTCTTGTACTCTATACTCTGACCAATAAAGGAAAGCATACCAAATGCCTTCTTCGCTATCGTATCTACCTGCGATTCCACTTTCAAGGAGCTATGAACCTGCTCTCCAAGGTCTCTTTGTTCAGCAATACTCCCTAGGACCTTACCATTAAGTGTATAAGTCCTACTAAGATTTACTTTCCCAAAATGCAGCACCTCTCATTTATCTGAATTAAACTCCATCTGCCACTCCTCAGCCCACTGGCTCATCTGATCAAGATCCTGTTGTAATTGAGGTAACCTTCTTTGCTGTCCATTACACCTCCAATTTTGTGTCATCTGCAAACTTACTAACTGTACCTCTTATGCTCACATCCAAATCATTTATATAAATGACGAAAAGTAGTGGACCCAGCACCAATCCTTGTGGCACTCCACTGGTCACAGGCCTCCAGTCTGAAAAACAACCCTCCACCACCATCCTGTCTTTTACCTTTGAGCCAGTTCTGTATCCAAATGGCTAGTTCTCCCTGTATTCCATGAGATCTAACCTTGCTCACCAGTCTCCCATGGGGAACCTTGTCAGACACTTTACTGAAGTCCATATACATCACGTCTACTGCTCTGCCCTCATCAATCCTCTTTGTTACTTCTTCTAAAAGCTCAATCAAGTTTGTAAGACATGATTTCCCACACACAAAGCCATGTTGACTATCCCGAATCAGTCCTTGTCTTTCCAAATACATGTCCATCCTGTCCTTTGGGATTCCCTCCAAAAACTTGTCCACCACCGAGGTCAGGCTCACCGGTCTATAGTTCCCTGGCTTGTACTTACTACATTTCTTAAACAGTGGCACAACGTTAGCCAACCTCCAGTCTTCCAGCACCTCACCTGTGACTATCGATGATACAAATATCTCAGCAAGAGGCCCAGCAATCACTTCCCTCGCTTCCCACAGAGTTCTCGGGTACACCTGATCAGGTCCTGGGGATTTATCAGCTTTTATGTGTTTCAAGACATCCAGCACTTCCTCCTTTGTAATATGGACATGTTTCAAGATGTCACCATCTATTTCCCTACATTCTATATCTTCCCTGTCCTTCTCCACAGTAAATACTGATGCAAAATACTTGTTTAGTATCTCCCCCATCTCTTGCAGCTCCACGCAAAGGCCGCCTTGCTGATCTTTGAGGGGCCCTATTCTCTCACTAGTTATCCTGTTGTCTTTATTGTATTTGTAAAAATCCTCTGGATTCTGCTTAATTCTATTTGCCAAAGCTATCTCCTGTCCCCTTTTTGCCCTCCTGATTTCCCTTTTAAATGTACTTCTACTGCTTTTATACTCTTCTAAGGATTCACTCAATCTATCCTGTCAAAAGCTGATGCATGTTTCCTTCTTTTTCTTAACCAAACCCTCAATTTCTTTAATCATCTAACATTCTCTTTACCTACCAGCCTTCCCTTTCACCCTAACGGGAATGTACTGTCTCTGGACTCTCGTTATCTCATTTCTGAAGGCTTCTCATTTTCCAGCCATCCCTTTACCTGCGAGCATCTGCCCGCAATCAGCTTTTGAAAGTTGTTGCCTGATACCATCAAAATTAGCCTTTCTCCAATTTAGAACTTGAACTTTGAGACACCCTTGATTCTGGCACCAGGGAAGCAACACACCATTCTGATTTTTCGCTGCTCGCCACAGAAACGTCTGTCTGTGCCTCGGACTAGAGTGTCCCCTAACACAATCAATCTCTTGGGACCCGACATACCTCTCCTTGCATTAGAGCTAGTCTCAATGCCAGAAACTTAGCAGTTCTTGTTACATTCCCCTAAGAATCCATCACCCCCTATGTTTTCCAAAACGGCATACTTGTTTGAAATGGGGATAGCCACAGAAGACTCCTGCACTACCTGCCTACCTGGCTTTTTCTGAATTAATCGTGAATTTGGCCAAGTTTGGGTTTTTCTGGTGCAAACCACGCATTGTTCCTTTTAACTACCAAACATGACATACATCAGAAATGGGGGCTGGACTTCCCAATCAGGTTCTCATTCACCATTTATAAAGGTCCACACAGTTTCTATCATTATTTG